>NW_027362771.1:581343657-581362205 GCF_046119375.1 Phyllobates terribilis | reverse complement strand
AGATATAGGTAGGATACATGGAGTAATAGGAGGAGATATAGGGAGTATATATAGGGTAACAGGAGGAGATATAGGGAGGATATATGGAGTAATAGGAGGGGATATAGGGGGGATATATGGAGTAATAGGAGGAGATATAGGGAGGATATATGGAGTAATAGGAGGAGATATAGGGGAGGATATATGGAGTAATAGGAGGAGATATAGGGGGGATATATGGAGTAATAGGAGGAGATATAGGGAGGATATATGGGGTAATTGGAGGAGATATAGGGAGGATATATGGAGTAATAGGAGGAGATATAGGTAGGATACATGGAGTAATAGGAGGAGATATAGGGAGTATATATAGGGTAACAGGAGGAGATATAGGGAGGATATATGGAGTAATAGGAGGGGATATAGTGGATGATATATGGAGTAATAGGAGGAGATATAGTGGATGATATATGGAGTAATAGGAGGAGATATAGGGAGGATATATGGAGTAATAGGAGGAGATATAGGGGAGGATATATGGAGTAATAGGAGGAGATATAGTGGATGATATATGGAGTAATAGGAGGAGATATAGGGAGGATATATGGAGTAATAGGAGGAGATATAGGGAGGATATATGGAGTAATAGGAGGAGATATAGGAGGATATATGGAGTAATAGGAGGCTATATGGAGTAATAGGAGGGGATATAGGAGAGGATATATGGAGTAATAAGAGGAGATATAGTGGAGGACATATGGAGTAATAGGAGGATATATAGGGGGATATATGGAGTAATAGGAGGAGATATAGGGGAGGATATATGGAGTAATAGGAGGAGATATAGGGAGTATATATAGGGTAACAGGAGGAGATATAGGAGAGATATATGGAGTAATAGGAGGGGATATAGTGGATGATATATGGAGTAATAGGAGGAGATTATAGTGGATGATATATGGAGTAATAGGAGGAGATATAGGGAGGATATATGGAGTAATAGCAGGATATATAGGGAGGATATATAGAGTAATAGGAGGAGATATAGGGGGATATATGGAGTAATAGGAGGATATATAGAGCAATAGGAGGAGATATAGTGGGGATATATGGAGTAATAGGAGGAGATATAGGGAGGATATATGGAGTAATAGGAGGAGATATAGGGGAGGATATATGGAGAAATAGGAGGATATAAGGAGGATATATAGGGTAAAAGGAGGAGATATAGGGAGGATATATGGAGTAATAGGAGGAGATATAAGGAGGATATATAGGGTAACAGGAGGAGATATAGGGAGGATATATGGAGTAATCGGAGGAGATATAAAGAGGATATATGGAGTAATAGGAGGCTATACGGAGTAATAAGAGGAGATATAGTGGAGGACATATGGAGTAATAGGAGGATATATAGGGGGATATATGGGGTAATAGGAGGAGATATAGGGGAGGATATATGGAGTAATAGGAGGAGATATAGTGGATGATATATGGAGTAATAGGAGGAGATATAGGGGAGGATATATGGAGTTACAGGAGGAGATATAGGGAGGATATATGGAGTAATAGGAGGAGATACAGTGGATGATATATGGATTAATAGCAGGATATATAGGAGGATATATAGAGTAATAGGAGGAGATATAGGGGGATATATGGAGTAATAGGAGGATATATAGAGCAATAGGAGGAGATATAGGGGGGATATATGGAGTAATAGGAGGAGATATAGGGAGGATATATGGAGTAATAGGAGGAGATATAGGGGAGGATATATGGAGTAATAGGAGGAGATATAGGGGGGATATATGGAGTAATAGGAGGAGATATAGGGGGGATATATGGAGTAATAGGAGGAGATATAGGGAGGATATATGGGGTAATAGGAGGAGATATAGGGAGGATATATGGAGTAATAGGAGGAGATATAGGTAGGATACATGGAGTAATAGGAGGGGATATAGGAGAGGATATATGGAGTAATAGGGAGGAGATATAGGGAGGATATATGGAGTAATAGGAGGGGATATAGGAGAGGATATATGGTAATAGGAGGAGATATAGGGAGGATATATGGAGTAATAGGAGGAGATATAGGGAGGATATATGAAGTAATAGGAGGAGATATAGGGAGGATATATAAAGTAATAGGAGGAGATATAGGGAGGATATATGGAGTATTAGTAGGCGATGTAGGGGGATATAGGAGAGGATATATGGAGTAATAGGAAGAGATATAGGGAGGATATATGGAGTAATAGGAGGAGATATAGGGAGGATATATAGAGTAATAGGAAGGAGATATAAGGAGGATATATAGGGTAAAAGGAGGAGATATAGGGAGGATATATGGAGTAATAGGAGGCTATATGGAGTAATTGGAGGGGATATAGGAGAAGATATATGGAGTAATGAGGAGATATAGTGGAGGACATATGGAGTAATATGAGGATATATAGGGATATATGGAGTAATAGGAGGAGATATAGGGGAGGATATATGGAGTAATAGGAGGAGATATAGTGGATGATATATGGAGTAATAGAAGGAGATATAGGGAGGATATATGGAGTAACAGGAGGAGATATAGGGAGGATATATGGAGTAATAGGAGGAGATACAGTGGATGATATATGGATTAATAGGAGGATATATAGGGAGGATATATAGAGTAATAGGAGGAGATATAGGGGATATATGGAGTAATAGGAGGATATATGGGGTAATAGGAGGAGATATAGGGAGGATATATGGAGTAATAGGAGGAGATATAGGGAGGATATATGGAGTAACAGAAGGAGATATAGGGAGGATATATGGAGTAATAGGAGGAGATATAGGGGAGGATATATGGAGTAATAGGAGGATATATAGGGGATATAAGGAGTAATAGGGAGGAGATATAGGGGAGGATATATGGAGTAATAGGAGGAGATATAGGGGAGGATATATGGAGTAATAGGAGGAGATATAGGGAGGATATATGGAGTAATAGGAGGAGATATAGGAGGATATATGGAGTAATAGGAGGAGATATAGGGAGGATACATAGAGTAATAGGAGGATATATAGAGATATATGGAGTAATAGGAGGAGATATAGGGGGATATATGGAGTAATAGGAGGATATATATGGGAATATATGGAGTAATAGGAGGAGATATAAGGAGGATATATGAGAGTAATAGGAGGAGATATAGGGAGGATATATGGAGTAATAGGAGGAGATATTCGGAGGATATATGGAGTAATAGGAGGAGATATAGGAGGATATATGGAGTAATAGGAGGATATATAGGGTAACAGGAGGAGATATAGGGAGGATAATATGGAGTAATAGGAGGGAGATATAGGGAGGATATATGGAGTAATAGGAGGGGATATAGGAGAGGATTATGGAGTAATAGTAGGAGATATAGGGAGGATATATGGAGTAATAGGAGGAGATATAGGGAGGATATATGGAGTAATAGGAGGAGATATAGGGATGATATATGGAGTAATAGGAGGCGATGTAGGGGGATATAGGAGAGGATATATGGGTAATAGGAGGAGATATAGGGAGGATATATGGAGTAATAGGAGGAGATATAGGGAGGATATATGGAGTAATAGGAGGAGATATAGGGAGGATATATGGAAGAATAGTAGGCGATATAGGGAGGATATATGGAGTAATAGGAGGCTATATGGAGTAATAGGAGGGATATAGGAGAGGATATATGGAGTAATAAGAGGAGATATAGGGAGGATATATGGAGTAATAGGAGGAGATATAGGGGGATATATGGAGTAATAGGAGGCGATGTAGGGGGATATAGGAGAGGATATATGGAGTAATAGGAGGAGATATAGGGGGGATATATGGAGTAATAGGAGGCGATGTAGGGGGATATAGGAGAGGATATATGGAGTAATAGGAGGAGATATAGGGGGGATATATGGAGTAATAGGAGGAGATATAGGGAGGATATATGGAGTAATAGGAGGCGATGTAGGGGGATATAGGAGAGGATATATGGAGTAATAGGAGGAGATATAGGGAGGATATATGGAGTAATAGGAGGAGATATAGGGAGGATATATGGAGTAATAGGAGGAGATATAGGGAGGATATATGGAGTAATAGTAGGCGATATAGGAGGATATATGGAGTAATAGGAGGCTATATGGAGTAATAGGAGGGGATATAGGAGAGGATATATGGAGTAATAAGAGGAGATATATAGGGAGGATATATGGAGTAATAGGAGGAGATATAGGGGGATATATGGAGTAATAGGAGAGATATAGGAGAGGATATATGGAGTAATAGGAGGAGATATAGGAGAGGATATATGGAGTAATAGGAGGAGATATAATGAGTAATAGGAGGAGATATAGGAGAGGATATATGGAGTAATAGGAGGAGATATAGGGGAATATATGGAGCAATAGGAGAAGATAGTGTTTTTTTGTACTTACTAGCATTAACATACATCTGCTTTCTCTTACAGCGCCACACATCCCAGGAACCCCATAAGAATAAGGAATCCTCCGACAGCAATGCACAAATAACCCACATTTACCACTTGCATTAGTGGTGGTGCGGCTGAGCCAAGGATCCTGAGGAAGGACCCTCCATCCACCTTCACCCATATTCCAATGCCCAGCACAGCGGTGCCCCCCAGCTGCAGGAGATAAAATACATTGAGCTATAGAGAAAAAAAACCAAACACTTAACGGTATTTTGTGATTTTTAATACCCCACCAGATGTCTGGATCAGGTTGTTTGAATGTGCAGAGGAGTCAGCGGCCGCAATGAAGGAACTAAAGTGGTGTGAAAAAGTGTTTTCCCCCCTTCCTGATTCCTTATTCTTTTGCTTGTTTCTTACACTTAAAATGTTTCAGATCACAAAACAAATGTAAATATTAGACAAAGATAACACAAGTAATCACAACATGCAGATCTTTATTATTAAGGGAAAAAGGACCCTGTAGGTTTGGATTTCTTTTTCCCTTAATAAAGATCTTCATTTAAAAACTGCATTTTGTGATTACTTGTGTTATCTTTGTCTAATATTTACATTTGTTTTGTGACCTGAAACATTTAAGTGTAAGAAACAAGCAAAAGAATAAGGAATCCGGGAGGGGGTAAACACTTTCACACCACTGTATGTAAAATATAGGACAGACAGACGAATAGATATAGGACCTAACTCATTGACCCCCTATGTGCTTCTAAGAGCCTTAAAAGATGATCATCTGTGTATTTGTGTATTTAGACAAAAAAAAAAATCTGTAATCAGATCTGTTCGCAACAGCCGGCCTGCTTGTTGATGGTTTCCACATAGCAATCCAATTATAGGATACTTACGAAGATGATGCCGTTGAATATGAACATCATAGTTTTTAGGAATGAAAAGCAGCTCATTTTGGGCTCTAAAAATAAAGAAAAACACACCAAAACAGTTGATTTCAGATGGATACCAGCATATTGTATAATTATTGCTTATTTGGGCTGAGTACGAAGCCTTCAAACAGCGCCTCATATCTCAGCTTCCTGGATTCTTGTCATTGTGATATGGACATGAATGATTTTGGGCTTAGCCATACGTCATTCCCGATTTCCAATCTGCTTTTGCTTTAGAAACAGCGCCACTCTTGTCCATGGCCACTGTGTGGTACTGCATCTAAGCTCTTTTCACTTGAAAGCGGCTGAAATGCAATACCAGGCACTGCCTGTAGACATGGGTGGCGCCCTTTTTCAATAATCTCATGGTGTCCCCCGCCATGGTGTCTGGCTTACAATACACACAATAGATAGATATACTTCCTCCATGAGAACGGCGACGCTCTGCTGCGCTGCATTCATCACTTATATGTAGGGAGCAGCTTATTACTTCCATTGTATAAACATGTAGCCAAAATACACAAAACGCTGCCAAGAGCGAAAACCTTCTCCAGGCCTGAGGATATGAAGGTCGCTGAGCTGAAATCGTATATATACTGTGACGTGCTGCTATATACCCCTGCTACACTGTATATCCCCTTACAGAGAGAGGGAGACATAGGTAATGGTCCAGAGACTGCTAGAAGGGGCCTGGGGTGATACTGGGGTACTGTGGGTGTTATCAGGGTAGTATGTATGATACTGGGGTACTGTGGGTGTTATCGGGGTAGTATGTGTGATACTGGGGTACTGTGGGTGTTATCAGGGTAGTATGTGTGATACTGGGGTACTGTGGGTGTTATCAGGGTAGTATGTGTGATACTGGGGTACTGTGGGTGTTATCAGGGTAGTATGTGTGATACTTGGGTACTGTGGGTGTTATCAGGGTAGTATGTGTGATACTGGGGTACTGTGGGTGTTATCAGGGTAGTATGTGTGATACTGGGGTACTGTGGGTGTTATTAGGGTAGTATGTGTGATACTGGGGTACTGTGGGTGTTATTAGGGTAGTATGTGTGATACTGGGGTACTGTGGGTGTTATTAGGGTAGTATGTGTGATACTGGGGTACTGTGGGTGTTATTAGGGTAGTATGTGTGATACTGGGGTACTGTGGGTGTTATTAGGGTAGTATGTGTGATACTTGGGTACTGTGGGTGTTATCAGGGTAGTATGTGTGATACTGGGGTACTGTGGGTGTTATCAGGGTAGTATGTGTGATACTGGGGTACTGTGGGTGTTATTAGGGTAGTATGTGTGATACTTGGGTACTGTGGGTGTTATCAGGGTAGTATGTGTGATACTGGGGTACTGTGGGTGTTATTGGGGTAGTATGTGTGATACTTGGGTACTGTGGCTCTTATTGAGGGACTGCAGGTTTAATTAGAGGCATTGTTACATGTACAGTGGGCATTGTGTGTGTTACTAAAGTACTACAGGTGCATCTCACTAAATTAGAATATCATCAAAAAGTTAATTTATTTCAGTTCTTCAATCCAAAAAGTGAAACTCGTATATTATATAGAGTCATTACAGAGTGATCTATTCCAAGTGTTTATTTCTGTTAATGTTGATGATTATGGCTTACAGCCAATGAAAACACAAATGTCATTATCTCAGTAAATTAGAACACTTTATAACAACAGCTTGAAAAAGGTTTGTAAAATCCAAAATGTTGGCCTACTGAAATGTATGGTCAGTAAATGCCCTCAATACTTGGTCGGGCTCCTTTTGCATCAGTTACTGCATCAATGCGGCAATGTGGCATGGAGGCGATCAGCCTGCGGCACTGCTGAGGTGTTATGGAAGCCCAGGTGGCTTTGATAGCAGCCTTCAGCTCGTCTGCATTGTTGGGTCTGGGGTCTCTCATCTTCCTCTTGACAATACCCCATAGATTCTCTATAATAGATCCTCTATGGGGTTAAGGTCAGGCGAGTTTGCTGCCAATCAAGCACAGTGATACTGCTGTGTGTAAACCAGGTATTGGTGCTTTTGGCCGTGTGGACAGGGGCCAAGTCCTGCTGGAGAATGACATTTCCATCTCCAAAAAGCTTGTGGGCAGAGGGAAGCATGAAGTGCTCTAATGTCCTGGTAGACGGCTGCGCTGACTTTGATCTTGATAAAACACAGTGGACCTACACCAGCAGATGACATGGCCCCCAAACCATCACCGATTGTGGAAACTTCACACTAGATCTCCAGCAGCTTGGATTGTGGCCTCTCCACTCTTCCTCCAGACTCCGGGACCTGGATTTCCAAATGAAATGCAAAATTTACTTTCATCTGAAAACAACACCTTGGACCACTGAGCAACAGTCCAGGTTTTTCTCCTTGGCCCAGGTAAGACGCTTCTGGCATTGTCTATTGGTCATGAGTGGCTTGACACAAGGAATGTGACACTTGTAGCCCATGTCCTGGATACGTCTGTGTGTGGTGGCTCTTGAAGCAGTGACTCCAGCAGCAGTCCACTCCTTGTGAATCTCCCCCAAATGTTTGAATGGCGTTTTCTTAATCCTTTCAAGGCTGTGGTCATCCCGATTGCTTGTGCACCTTTTTCTACCACACTTAGATACAACACTCTGAACAGCCAGCTTCTTTAGCAATGACCTTTTGTGGCTTACCCTCCTTGTGGAGTGTGTCAATGACTGCCTTCTGGACATCTGTCAAGTCAGCAGTCTTCCCCATGATTGTGGAGCCTACTGAAACAGACTAAAGGACGTTTTTAAAACGTGTAGGAAGCCTTTGCAGGTGTTTACTAATTTTTCTAATTTACTGAGATAATGACTTTTGCGTTTTGATGGGCTGTAAGCCATAATCATCAACATTTACAGAAATAAACACTTGAAATAGATAACTCTGTTTGTAAAGACTATATATGAATTTCAATTTTTGTATTGAAGAACTGAAATAAATGACTTAGTATTGTGTGTGGCCTCCACGTGCCTGTATGACCTCCCTACCACGCCTGGGCATGCTCCTGATGAGGTTGCGGGTGGTCTCCTGTGGGATCTCCTCCCAGACCTGGACTAAAGCATCCGCCAACTCCTGGACAGTCTGTGGTGCAACGTGATGTTGGTGGATGGAGCGAGACATGATGTCCCAGATGTGCTCAATCGGATTCAGGTCTGGGGAACGGGCGGGCCAGTCCATAGCTTCAATGCTTTCATCTTGCAGGAACGGCTGACACACTCCAGCCACATGAGGTCTGGCATTGTCCTGCATTAGGAGGAACCCAGGGCCAACCGTACAAGCATATGGTCTCACAAGGGGTCTGAGGATCTCATCTCGGTACCTAATGGCGGTCAGGCTACCTCTGGCGAGCACATGGAGGGCTGTGCGGCTCTCCAAAGAAATGCCACCCCACACCATTACTGACCCACTGCCAAACCGGTCATGCTGAAGGATGTTGCAGGCAGCAGATCGCTCTCCACGGCGTCTCCAGACTCTGTCACGTCTGTCACATGTGCTCAGTGTGAACCTGCTTTCATCTGTGAAGAGCACAGGGTGCCAGTGGCGACTTTGCCAATCCTGGTGTTCTGTGGCAAATGCCAAGCGTCCTGCACGGTGTTGGGCTGTGAGCACAACCCACATCTGTGGACGTCAGGCCCTCATACCACCCTCATGGAGTCGGTTTCTAACCGTTTGTGCAGACACATGCATATTTGTGGCCTGCTGGAGGTCATTTTTCTGGGCTCTGACAGTGCTCCTCCTGTTCCTCCTTGCACAAAGGAGGAGGTATCGGTCGTGCTGCTGTGTTGTTGCCCTCCTACGGCACCCTCCTACGGCCCCCTCCATCTGGCACATCATGTCTCGCTCCATCCACCAACGTCACGTTGCACCACAGACTGTCCAGGAGTTGGCGGATGCTTTAGTCCAGGTCTGGGAGGAGATCCCACAGGAGACCATCCGCAACCTCATCAGGAGCATGCCCAGGCGTTGTAGGGAGGTCATACAGGCACGTGGAGGCCACACACAATACTGAGCCTCATCAGGAGCATGTCCAGGCATTGTAGGGAGGTCATACAGGCACGTGGAGGCCGCACACAATACTGAGCCTCATCAGGAGCATGCCCAGGCATTGTAGGGAGGTCATACAGGCACGTGGAGGCCACACACAATACTGAGCCTCATCAGGAGCATGTCCAGGCATTGTAGGGAGGTCATACAGGCACGTGGAGGCCACACACAATACTGAGCCTCATCAGGAGCATGCCCAGGCGTTGTAGGGAGGTCATACAGGCACGTGGAGGCCACACACAATACTCAGCCTCATCAGGAGCATGCCCAGGCGTTGTAGGGAGGTCATACAGGCACGTGGAGGCCACACACAATACTCAGCCTCATCAGGAACATGCCCAGGCGTTGTAGGGAGGTCATACAGGCACGTGGAGGCCACACACAATACTGAGCCTCATCAGGAGCATGCCCAGGCGTTGTAGGGAGGCCATACAGGCACGTGGAGGCCACACACAATACTGAGCCTCATTTTGACTTGTTTTAAGGACATTACATCAAAGTTGGATGAGCCTGTAGTGTGTTTTTCCACTTTAATTTGGAGGGTGACTCCAAATCCAGGCCTCCATTGGTTAATACATTTGATTTCCATTGATGATTTTTGTGTGATTTTGTTGTCAGCACATTCAGCTTTGTACAGAACAAAGTATTCAATGAGAAGATTTCATTCATTCAGATCTAGGATGTGTTATTTGAGTGGTCCCTTTATTTTTTTGAGCAGTGTATATCAGTTTCACTTTTTGGATTGAAGAACTGAAATAAATTAACTTTTTGATGATATTCTAATTTTGTGAGAAGCACCTGTATCTGTTACTTGGGTACTGTGGCACTTAATGAGATACAGTGTCTACTAATGGAGGAAAAGCTGTGTGTACAGTGGGTGTTACTGGGGTACTGAGCTCTAAATGAGGTGTTACTGGAGGCACTGTTGCTTGTACTGGAGCATTTGTGGGTGTTACTGCGGAACTGTGACTGTTACTGGAGTTCTGAAGCTCTTAATGAGGTACTGTAGCTGTTACTGGAGGCACTGTTGCTTGTACTGGGGGCGTTTTCGGTGTTACTGGGGTACTGTGCCTGTTACTTAGGTATGGTGACTCTAAATGAGATACTGTGGCTGTTACCTTGGTACTCTAGCTCTTAAATACGTACTGTCACTGTTACTGGAGGCACTGTTGTGTGTACTGGGGCAGTTGTGGGTGTTGCTGGGGTATTGTGGTTGTTACTGGAGGCACTATTGCGTGTACTGGGGGTATTTTGGGTGTTACAGGGGTACTGTTGCTGTTACTTGGGTACTCTGGCTCTTAATGAGATACTCTGGCCGTTACTGGAGAAAATGTTGCATGCACAGGGGGCGTTGTGTGAGTTACTGAGGTACTGTTTGTACTGGGTGTGATACGGGTGTTACTGGAGGCACTGTAGTGTGTACTGGGGGTAATTTGGGTGTTACTGTGGTGCTTTGCCTGTTACTTAGGTACTGTAGTTCTTAATGATATACTGTGGCTGTTACTGGAGGCACTGTTGCGTGTACTGGGGCGCGTTATTGGGGTACTGTGGCTGTTACTTGGGTACTGGCTCCTAATGAGGTACTGTGGCTGTTACTAGAGGCACTGTTGTGTGTACTGGGGCAGTTGTGGGTGTTACTGGGGTACTGTGACTTACACGAGTACTGAAGCTCTTAATAAGGTACTATGGCTGCTACTGGAGGCATTTTTGGTGTTACTGGAGTACTGTGGCTCTTAATGATATATTGTGGCTGTTACTAGAGGCACTGTTCTATATACTGAGGCCATTGTGGGTGTTACTGGGGTACTGTGGATGTTACCTGGGTACTCTAGCTCTTAATGAGGTAGAAGTTTAACGGCTGGGGGGATAGAAGGAAATGTGGCCGCCATTGGGGCACCATTGCTCATTCCTAGTCATTGTGGCTGGCACGGTTATGCAGGTAGCATAGTTCTGTCATTCAAAGGCGCTGTCACTGTGTGCACCATGTTAGGCCGAATTTGACCAAAGTCATCTAAACTTGTTAACTTGCAGTTTATGATTGACAGGTGCTGCTCAATCATTGATGGCACAGATTCTGAATGTGTAACCCATAGAGGAGCCTGGCAAATATGTGACCGCTGAACGATGCCTAGGTGACCGCACGGTGCCACCTGCTGCGCTGTGTATTTTCGTCACAAGGTGCTGTAAAGGGCACACTGAAAATGTTTCTAATTTGTTTGTTTAAAAGATGAAGGATATGAAAATTTGTGCACCTGACACTTTTCTAAAAAGCAAATTACGACATAGATATGCAAAATCGCAAGTGATTGAGCCCAAAACGCGTCTTTTATTGTAGTTACAGAGGGCTCTGTGTTCTGAGTCCTGGCAGAAGAGAACGTTGTATTTATATACTGAGCGGAAGTTTGATATTACAACAAGTTTCTGGATTTTCCAGTTATTGTGTAAATACTTATTGGAATATACCTGGATTTTTTTCATTTTCCTTATATCAATGTATACTCTTCTCTCTAACCTCTCCCACTCATTTCTCTAATGACTCCCAGTCATTTTACCCTCTATAAAATTATATATATACACACACACACTATGCTCTCCTCTCTGTAACCACTCCCACTCATTTCACTGTATACACACGATATATCGTGTTCTCTAACCACTCCCACTCATTTCACACATATATATATATATATATATACACACACACACACACTTCATTGAATACTTTGTTCTGCACAAAGTTGAATGTGCTGACAACAAAATCACACAAAAATCATCAATGGAAATCACATTTATTAACCAATGGAGGCCTGGATTTGGCGTCACCCCCAAAATTAAAGTGGAAAAACACACTACAGGCTGATCCAACTTTGATGTAATGTCCTTAAAACAAGTCAAATTGAGTCTCAGTATTGTGTGTGGCCTCCACGTGCCTGTATGACCTCCCTACAACGCCTGGACATGCTCCTGATGAGGCTGAGTATTGTGTGTGGCCTCCACGTGCCTGTATGACCTCCCTACAACGCCTGGGCATGCTCCTGATGAGGCTGAGTATTGTGTGTGGCCTCCACGTGCCTGTATGACCTCCCTACAACGCCTGGGCATGCTCCTGATGAGGCTGAGTATTGTGTGTGGCCTCCACGTGCCTGTATGACCTCCCTACAACGCCTGGGCATGCTCCTGATGAGGCTCAGTATTGTGTGTGGCCTCCACGTGCCTGTATGACCTCCCTACAACGCCTGGGCATGCTCCTGATGAGGCTCAGTATTGTGTGTGGCCTCCACGTGCCTGTATGACCTCCCTACAATGCCTGGGCATGCTTCTGATGAGGTTGTGTGGCCTCCACGTGCCTGTATGTGCAGCACCCCGAGGGCTCGGCTGCTACAGGGGTATTGCACCTCGATCCAGAGGTGTGATATTCCACTCCCGGGTAAGGATGGTGTGTGGACCAGGACTCAGTAAGCTGCATGCACCACACACACCCCATTTCCGAGGGACAGCTCAACGGTGCTCCCACTAGACAGAAGTGCAGGCACGACAGCATCTGTCCCTGGCTGGAGTGGGGAGGGGGTGGAATACCCAGTGGTGTAGGAGCAGATAGGGGTGGGTCTCTGGGCATAGGTAGGAGCCCATTGGTTGCTAGTCACCTGGGCTCGGGTGTTAGAAGGAGGTATATAAGGTGGGCACGATCTTAGAACAGTAGTCAGTGCAGTGCAGAGAAGAAGTCAAGAGTGAGAGGAGAAGACAGGAAGCAGAGCCCCTGCTTGGGCTCTGCTCCGCAGGCAGGCCTTGTCAGGAGGCTGGAGCCTGAGAGAGAGAGAGAGAAAGGAGAATGAACAGAAAGGAAAGTAAGCAAGGAACTGGAACACAGAGAAAGGCCCAGAGACACGAGTGAAGAAGGAACCCTAAGAACCCACGAGATAACGGGTGACGGGTTGGCAGAGCAGGGTACCGGAACCCAAGTTGGTGGAGGCGACTAATCCTCAGCCAAAACCGGAGGTTGTGACCCCTCACTACATCCACCAGGAAAGCATACCGCATAGGGTCAGGGAAACCGGAGAGAGGTTTCGCCAAGAGAAGGCCCGAGGAAGCTGGACAAAGGTGGGTCACTGGTGGGGACGGCCAGAGAAAGGAAAGGAAGGGAGTCCTGTGCCACTCTCTGGAATTGCCTGGGAGTTGGTCGAGCCCCTTGCCTGGTGGACGCAGCACGGCTTGGGCAGTCACCGCCGGTACCGAGGTGACTAGGACCAGTAAAGAACTGTGAGTAAAGCATTGGAAACTGCAACCACACGTCTCTGTGTTTCATCGCCGCACCAGCACCATTAGTACTGGGACTCTCCCACCATCACTACCATCATTCACACTAACTGCCCTGGGGCTGTACTCTTCCCGTGGGGAGTCACACTACCTAAGCTGCGTATACCATCAGCCCCAGTGGTCTGCCTTGCAGCGGCGGTCCCCACTGACCGCAATCCACAGGTGGCGTAGTCGGACATTGTTATTACCCAAGACTGCCACTGGTTTGACCACCCTGGGCACGGACCGGGTCACCGCCACACGGAGACTACAACCCCCAGCATTCTACAACAGGCCCGGTTCCAGGTTCCCCTGCACAATACAGGTCCAGGGGGCGCGTCAACTTTGGCGTAGTCGGCAGGATCATTACCAACCCGCCACCAGCAGGTATTGCGTGCCTGAAGAAAATTGTACATGTACCTTGAAAAGAAGTCTCCCGCCATTTCCAGAAGTTTCCCGCCGTCTGGAGTCGTTTCCCGCCATCCGGAGCCGATTCCCGCCATCAGACGCCATCTTGGACCGTTTCCCGCCATCAGACGCCATCTTGGGTCGTTTCCCGCCGTCTTCCCGCCATCCGCAGTCGTTTTCCCGCCATTGGGCGCCATCTTCGGGACGCCGCGCGGGAAGAAGAGGGGCGTGGACGCCGAAAGCGCGCGAGATCCGAAGCTCCGCCCCACGCACTGACGCTGCGTAAGGTCCTGGAAGGGAGAGGGAGCGACGCTGATGTCACAGGAGCGCGACGCAAGGTCCTCAACCCGGACGATCGACTGCGGAGCCGCGGCCTACGGAGGAAGATCAGCGCAAGGTAGGCCACGGTCCACCAGGGGGGAGGAGGACACCAGGAACGGAGAGCAAGATGGCAGACCAGCAGCAGACTAAGCTGCCCAGCATCGGCAGTGCCCCAGCCGTCGCGGGCTCCGACCAGCACCAGGAGAAGACGCGTGATGCAGGAGTGGTCGCGGGAGCAGGTAAGAGGAGTCTCCCTGTCCCGGACGCTGCCAGCGTCAGCCTGCTCCCGGGCCCCCGGGTGGAGCCGCCAATCCCGGGAGTTGCAAACACCGACCTGCTCCAGACCCCGCAACAAGCCCTGCAGCCGAGCCCTCCAGCCCTGGGCACCGCCACCACCAGCCCGTGCCCAGGCCCAAAGTTGCACCCTCTGACCCCGGGCGTCATCAACAGCGACCTTCTCCAGGCCCGGTCGCAAGGCCTGCTACACAAGGGCGCAAAGGAACTGTATGCCCTCCATGTCCACCGTCTAACAGAGGAAGAACTGCGGTACCGCCCAGACATGGACTACCCTGAGGGCCCGGACGGGTCTGAAGAGTACAAGGAGGAAGCATCAGGAGGACATGGTTACCAGTGAACGGTAAATGGAATTGTATATAGTTACCCGTAAGGGTATAGAAACTGTTGCTGAGTGGAGTGTAGTCCCCGTTGGGACTGATATAGAACTGTGTAGAAGTTACCCCCTATATCCCTTATCTGGCTGGGGACTGAGAACAGCCATCCCTTTTTCCTAATCAGGCTGAGGACTGTGAGCAGCCATTCCCCTATCCCCACTGGCCGAGGACTGAGAGCGGCCAATCCCTTGTAAATAGTTGCGCTTCTTAAACCGCCCCCTACTGGTTTTATACAAAAACTGCAACGTCTGCCTCAAGATTAACTGGACTGTTGCACCTTTACCTGGTCGCAAGTTGCACAGCGGCCAGAACTCAAGAATGTTTTACTTGAAAAAGTTTTATATTGAAAAGTTTAATTTGCTGCTAAAAGAGTTTATGGTATTTTATGTGTGTGTGAAGAAAGTTTTATAATGTTTTATAAGGTTTATACCAGTAACGTTGGAAAGAAAAGAGTACCTCCCATAAAGGGATGAGTTTTTGGTTAATGTCTTATATACGAATGCATTCTAAAATTTGTGTGTGTTTTAAATTGTTTTGCTCTTTTCCAGCCCGAGGACGTGCTGTGATTTACCAGGGGGGAATGCAGCACCCCGAGGGCTCGGCTGCTACAGGGGTATTGCACCTCGATCCAGAGGTGTGATATTCCACTCCCGGGTAAGGATGGTGTGTGGACCAGGACTCAGTAAGCTGCATGCACCACACACACCCCATTTCCGAGGGACAGCTCAACGGTGCTCCCACAGAAGTGCAGGCACGACAGCTTCTGTCCCTGGCTGGAGTGGGGAGGGGGAGGAAAACCCAGTGGTGTAGTAGCAGATAGGGGTGGGTCTCTGGGCATAGGTAGGAGCCCATTGGTTGCTAGTCACCTGGGCTCGGGTGTTAGAAGGAGGTATATAAGGTGGGCACGATCTTAGAACAGTAGTCAGTGCAGTGCAGAGAAGAAGTCAAGAGTGAGAGGAGAAGACAGGAAGCAGAGCCCCTGCTTGGGCTCTGCTCCGCAGGCAGGCCCTGTCAGGAGGCTGGAGCCTGAGAGAGAGAGAAAGGAGAATGAACAGAAAGGAAAGTAAGCAAGGAACTGGAACACAGAGAAAGGCCCAGAGACACGAGTGAAGAAGGAACCCTAAGAACCCACGAGATAACGGGTGACGGGTTGGCAGAGCAGGGTACCGGAACCCAAATTGGTGGAGGCGACTAATCCTCAGCCAAAACCGGAGGTTGTGACCACATCTTGGTGTGACCGATCACTACATCCACCAGGAAAGCATACCGCATAGGGTCAGGGAAACCGGAGAGAGGTTTCGCCAAGAGAAGGCCCGGGGAAGCTGGACAAAGGTGGGTCACTGGTGGGGACGGCCAGAGAAAGGAAAGGAAGGGAGTCCTGTGCCACGCTCTGGAATTGCCTGGGAGTTGGTCGAGCCCCTTGCCTGGTGGACGCAGCACGGCTTGGGCAGTCACCGCCGGTACCGAGGTGACTAGGACCAGTAAAGAACTGTGAGTAAAGCATTGGAAACTGCAACCACACGTCTGTTTCATCGCCGCACCAGCACCATTAGTACTGGGACTCTCCCACCATCACTACCATCATTCACACTAACTGCCCTGGGGCTGTACTCTTCCCGTGGGCAGTCACACTACCTAAGCTGCGTATACCATCAGCCCCAGCGGTCTGCCTTGCAGCGGCGGTCCCCACTGACCGCAATCCACGGGTGGCGTAGTCGGACATTGTTATTACCTAAGACTGCCACTGGTTTGACCACCCTGGGCACGGACCGGGTCACCGCCACACGGAGACTACAACCCCCAGCATTCTACAACAGGCCCGGTTCCGGGTTCCCCTGCACAATACAGGCCCAGGGGGCGCGTCATATGACCTCCCTTCAACGCCCGGGCATGCTCCTGATGAGGCTGAGTATTGTGTGTGGCCTCCATGTGCCTGTATGACCTCCCTGCAACGCCTGGGCATGCTCCTGATGAGGTTGCAGATGGTCTCCTGTGGGATCTCCTCCCAGACCTGGACTAAAGCATCCGCCAACTCCTGGACAGTCTATGGTGCAACGTGACGTTGGTGGATGGAGCGAGACACGATGTCCCAGATGTGCTCAATCGGATTCAGGTCTGGGGAACGGGCGGGCCAGTCCATAGCTTCAATGCCTTCATCTTGCAGGAACTGCTGACACACTCCAGCCACATGAGGTCTGGCATTGTCCTGCATTAGGAGGAACCCAGGGCAAACCTCACCAGCATATGGTCTCACAAGGGGTCTGAGGATCTCATCTCGGTGCCTAATGGCAGTCAGGCTACCTCTGGCGAGCACATGGAGGGCTGTGCGGCCCTCCAAAGAAATGCCACCCCACACCATTACTGACCCACTGCCAAACCGGTCATGATGAAGGATGTTGCTCTCCACGGCGTCTCCAGACTGTCACATGTGCTCAGTGTGAACCTGCTTTCATCTGTGAAGAGCACAGGGCGCCAGTGGCGACTTTGCCAATCCTGGTGTTCTGTGGCAAATGCCAAGAGTCCTGCACGGTGTTGGGCTGTGAGCACAACCCCCATCTGTGGACGTCGGGCCCTCATACCACCCTCATGGAGTCGGTTTCTAACCGTTTGTGCAGACACATGCACATTTGTGGCCTGCTGGAGGTCATTTTGCAGGGCTCTGGCAGTGCTCCTCCTGTTCCTCCTTGCACAAAGGTGGAGGTAGCGGTCCTGCTGCTGGGTTGTTGCCCTCCTACAGCCCCCTCCACGTCTCCTGGTGTACTGACCTCTCTCCTGGTAGTGCATCCAGCCTCTGGACACTACACTGACAGACACCGCAAACCTTTTTGCCACAGCTCGCATTGATGTGCCCTCCTGGATGAGCTGCACTACCTGAGCAACTTCTGTGGGTTGTACAGTCCGTCTCATGCTACCACAAGTGTGAAAGCACAACCAACATTCAAAAGTGACCAAAACATCAGCCAGAAAGCATTGGTACTGAGATGTGGTCTGTGGTCCCCACCTGCAGATCCACTCCTTTATTGAGGGTGTCTTGATAATTGCCAATAATTTCCATCTATTGTCTATTCTATTTGCACAACAGCATGTGAAATTGATTGTCAATCAGTGTTGCTTCCTAAGTGGACAGTTTGATTTCACAGAAGTTTGATTTAATTGGAGTTATATTCTGTTAAGTGTTCCCTTTATTTTTTTGAGCAGTGTATGCATATACAGTGCCTACAAGTAGTATTCAACCCCCTGCAGATTTAGCTGGTTGACACATGCGGAATTAACTTGGCATTGTGACATTTGTACTGTAGATCAGCCTGGAAGTGGGAAATGCACTGCAGCAAATTTTGTTTTTGTTTTTTTTATTTATTTTTTTTTAAAACGTTAAAAGTTAATTCAGAGTGTCATTTATTATTCAACCCCTCAAACCACAAGAAT